>NC_042984.1:40841677-40860268 GCF_901001165.1 Salmo trutta | reverse complement strand
GTCTCCCAGGGCACAGTGATAGTGGGGAATGAGATCCATGGGCTGAAGGTGAAACATCTTCATGTGGGCGGAGTCCTGGGCTCGGGGGGAGGTGCAGAATGGGATACGGGGCTGCGTCAGGTATCTTAACCACTGCCCATAATTCTTTTTGGCACATCTTATAGACTTTTTGTGTTAGCATGCTTGTTATGTATGGTATAATGGTCTATGCCTCTTACAGGATTCTGTTTGACACCTACTTCGTCTGTGTTCTCAGGGGGTTCGTTTGGGGGTACGACCGGACGCCCCGCTCCTGCCCCACCCCTCCAAGGCTGTCAAAGTGGAGACGGGCTGTAGCGTTGGCAACCCCTGTGTCTCCTCCCCTTGCCCGCCCTACAGCCGCTGTAGTGATGATTGGGAACGCCACACCTGTCTCTGCGAACCAGGTAAGATACTTCATGCGAGAGTTTGTGAGCGAGAGTATATGTATGTGCAGGCATTTGGCATTTGAGAAAGGACCTCATTTAATCCCTCTGTCGGCAAATTGTACAAACTACAAAGTGAGATGACTTAAAAGGGAAAGAACATTTGCTAGAAGGTGTGATGAAGAAAGAGCGGGGGGGAGAACAAGAGAGGGAGAGAGTGAGAGAGGAAGCAATGAGCGCCGTGGGGGGGGGGGGAAATGGAGAGGCTCAGACATCCCATCACAAACAACCCGTCCCTGTTAGCGCAGTGTGGCGACAAAGAGAGAAAGTCAAATACAGTGCACACGCAAGTGGGTTGACGGCGCTGCAGTGGATACGTACCGCAGCGAGGCCTTTCATTAGCCAAATGAGCATTAAATATCGAACAGGCCAATGGGCGTCAGGGGGAGACAAATCAAAGTTTCATCATCCCAGAGGTGCTCTGAATAATTCCCTCTCATCTTTGGCTGTGACGACGCCAGTGGGGCGGCAGAGCAACGCCTGTTGAATTAGCTCAATGGCTCGGCTCACACACAGGAGAACATTTACAGCACTGTTCACACGCTATGTACCACACACACACACACACACACACAACACACCACACACACACACACACAGGGCACTGACACAAGGACATCTGCTGTCAGTGTGGTGCTGTGTGAGGCGGCTGGTGGTGTTGTTGTGTGTGTGTGTGTGTGGTGTGTGTTTGCCCGTTTGCGTGTTAGTATGCACAGGATAATTAGGCGCAATACAAATGTGTTTCTTTCGATAGATTCAGTTGTATCGACCCAGAACCACTGTGATGGCTAAGGGTTACAAGCTACACCAGTCCGTAGTCAGAGAAGGCATGTGAACCATTTCCCAAAATGCAGGCTTCAAGACTCCAGCAGCTTCCCACCGCAAGGACAGTGTCACTGTGTACACTTGTACACGGTCAAGGCCAACGTCTCTGTCTTTTGTCCGTTTCTTGATATCCTTACATGGCGAGTTCAAGGACGTTGGGTAAACGGCGCAGGATTCTTTGCCAGGGTTTTTGAAGAGCTGTTCGCAGAAACAGGCTCACGGAACAAAGCGCTCACCTGGTTCTATGGGGACATTCTTTCCCACTGTTCTATCTGGGTACAAAAGGATGTGAGGAGCTCTGTTGGACGATGGCCGCTTAACATTGAGTTCCTTGATGCGCTGATATCGCAAAATAAATATCGCCGCATAGAAAACAAGGCGGCGAAACGCCATAGATTTTGTGGACTGTTGTGGCTCTGTGGTTTTGCTGTTTGTTTTCTATAGGTTTCTATAGCGAGGGCTATGCTCTGGAAACGCTATGTATGTTTTGTGTGAAAGCTGTTGCTGCGTGCAGTATGCATAAATGCACCAATGTCCAGAGCTTTCTGCCTGTTTTAGGCTTCGATGGTCCTTTTCGAAGGACTGTCCTTTTGATATTAAGATGTGGCTGTGTTCGTGTGTTCCCATGGTAATGTGTGTGTGTTGTGTGTGTGTGTGTGTGTGTGTGTGTGTGTGTTGTGTGTGTGTGTTGTAGGTTTCTATGGTAAGGTGCTGTAAAGAGCGCCTGCCAGCTGAACCCATGTGAGAACAATGCCCAGTGCCACAGGAAGCCCAGCTCATCCCACGGATACATCTGTGACTGTGGAGACAACCACTACGGACAGTACTGTCAGCACAGGTCAGTCTGTTAACCACACATCAACTATAGATCAACCACTACGGACAGTACTGTCAGCACAGGTCAGTCTGTCAACCACACATCAACTATAGATCAACCACTACGGACAGTACTGTCAGCAGAGGTCAGTCTGTCAACCACACATCAACTATAGATCAACCACTACGGACAGTACTGTCAGCACAGGTCAGTCTGTCAACCACACATCAACTATAGATCAACCACTACGGACAGTACTGTCAGCACAGGTCAGTCTGTCAACCACACATCAACTATAGATCAACCACTACGGACAGTATTGTCAGCACAGGTCAGTCTGTCAACCACACATCAACTATAGATCAACCACTACGGACAGTACTGTCAGCACAGGTCAGTCTGTCAACCACACATCAACTATAGATCAACCACTACGGACAGTACTGTCAGCACAGGTCAGTCTGTCAACCACACATCAACTATAGATCAACCACTACGGACAGTACTGTCAGCACAGGTCAGTCTGTTAACCACACATCAACTATAGATCAACCACTACGGACAGTACTGTCAGCACAGGTCAGTCTGTCAACCACACATCAACTATAGATCAACCACTACGGACAGTACTGTCAGCACAGGTCAGTCTGTCAACCCACACATCAACTATAGATCAACCACTACGGGACAGTACTGTCAGCACAGGTCAGTCTGTCAACTTTACATCAACTATAGATCAACCACTACGGACAGTACTGTCAGCACAGGTCAGTTCTGTCAACTTTACATCCAACTATAGATCAACCACTACGGACAGTACTGTCAGCACAGGTCAGTCTGTCAACCACACATCAACTATAGATCAACCACTACGGACAGTACTGTCAGCACAGGTCAGTCTGTCAACCACCATCAACTATAGATCAACCACTACGGACAGTACTGTCAGCACAGGTCAGTCTGTCAACCGTACATACAACCTATAGACAACCACTACGGACAGTACTGTCAGCACAGGTCAGTCTGTCAACCCACACATACAACTATAGATCAACCACTACGGACAGTACTGTCAGCACAGGTCAGTCTGTCAACCGTACATACAACTATAGATCAACCACTACGGACAGTACTGTCAGCACAGGTCAGTCTGTCAACCACACATCAACTATAGATCAACCACTACGGACAGTACTGTCAGCACAGGTCAGTCTGTCAACTTTACATCAACTATAGATCAACCACTACGGACAGTACTGTCAGCACAGGTCAGTCTGTCAACCACACATCAACTATAGATCAACCACTACGGACAGTACTGTCAGCACAGGTCAGTCTGTCAACCACACATCAACTATAGATCAACCACTACGGACAGTACTGTCAGCACAGGTCAGTCTGTCAACCACACATCAACTATAGATCAACCACTACGGACAGTACTGTCAGGCACAGGTCAGTCTGTCAACCACACATCAACTATAGATCAACCACTACGGACAGTACTGTCAGCACAGGTCAGTCTGTCAACCACACATCAACTATAGATCAACCACTACGGACAGTACTGTCAGCACAGGTCAGTCTGTCAACCACACATCAACTATAGATCAACCACTACGGACAGTACTGTCAGCACAGGTCAGTCTGTCAACCACACATACAACTATAGATCAACCACTATGGACAGTACTGTCAGCACAGGTCAGTCTGTCAACTTTACATCAACTATAGATCAACCACTACGGACAGTACTGTCAGCACAGGTCAGTCTGTCAACCACACATCAACTATAGATCAACCACTACGGACAGTACTGTCAGCACAGGTCAGTCTGTCAACCACACATCAACTATAGATCAACCACTACGGACAGTACTGTCAGCACCAGGTCAGTCTGTCAACCACACATCAACTATAGATCAACCACTACGGACAGTACTGTCAGCACAGGTCAGTCTGTCAACCACACATCAACTATAGATCAACCACTACGGACAGTACTGTCAGCACAGGTCAGTCTGTCAACTTTACATACAACTATAGATCAACCACTACGGACAGTACTGTCAGCACAGGTCAGTCTGTCAACCACACATCAACTATAGATCAACCACTACGGACAGTACTGTCAGCACAGGTCAGTCTGTCAACCACACATCAACTATAGATCAACCACTACGGACAGTACTGTCAGCACAGGTCAGTCTGTCAACCACACATCAACTATAGATCAACCACTACGGACAGTACTGTCAGCACAGGTCAGTCTGTCAACCACACATCAACTATAGATCAACCACTACGGACAGTACTGTCAGCACAGGTCAGTCTGTCAACCACACATCAACTATAGATCAACCACTACGGCCAGTACTGTCAGCACAGGTCAGTCTGTCAACCACACATCAACTATAGATCAACCACTACGGACAGTACTGTCAGCACAGGTCAGTCTGTCAACCACACATCAACTATAGATCAACCACTACGGACAGTACTGTCAGCACAGGTCAGTCTGTCAACCGTACATACAACTATAGATCAACCACTACTGACAGTACTGTCAGCACAGGTCAGTCTGTCAACCACACATCAACTATAGATCAACCACTACGGACAGTATTGTCAGCACAGGTCAGTCTGTCAACCACACATCAACTATAGATCAACCACTACGGACAGTACTGTCAGCACAGGTCAGTCTGTCAACCACACATCAACTATAGATCAACCACTACGGACAGTACTGTCAGCACAGGTCAGTCTGTCAACCACACATCAACTATAGATCAACCACTACGGACAGTACTGTCAGCACAGGTCAGTCTGTCAACCACACATCAACTATAGATCAACCACTACGGACAGTACTGTCAGCACAGGTCAGTCTGTCAACCACACATCAACTATAGATCAACCACTACGGACAGTACTGTCAGCACAGGTCAGTCTGTCAACTTTACATACAACTATAGATCAACCACTACGGACAGTACTGTCAGCACAGGTCAGTCTGTCAACCACACATCAACTATAGATCAACCACTACGGACAGTACTGTCAGCACAGGTCAGTCTGTCAACCACACATCAACTCTAGATCAACCACTACGGACAGTACTGTCAGCACAGGTCAGTCTGTCAACCACACATCAACTATAGATCAACCACTACGGACAGTACTGTCAGCACAGGTCAGTCTGTCAACCACACATCAACTATAGATCAACCACTACGGACAGTACTGTCAGCACAGGTCAGTCTGTCAACCACACATCAACTATAGATCAACCACTACGGCCCGTACTGTCAGCACAGGTCAGTCCTGTCAACACACATCAACTATAGATCAACCACTACGGACAGTACTGTCAGCACAGGTCAGTCTGTCAACCACACATCAACTATAGATCAACCACTACGGACAGTACTGTCAGCACAGGTCAGTCTGTCAACCGTACATACAACTATAGATCAACCACTACTGACAGTACTGTCAGCACAGGTCAGTCTGTCAACCACACATCAACTATAGATCAACCACTACGGACAGTATTGTCAGCACAGGTCAGTCTGTCAACCACACATCAACTATAGATCAACCACTACGAACAGTACTGTCAGCACAGTCAGTCTGTCAACCAAACAACAACTATAGATCAACCACTACGGACAGTACTGTCAGCACAGGTCAGTCTGTCAACCACACATCAACTATAGATCAACCACTACGGACAGTACTGTCAGCACAGGTCAGTCTGTCAACCACACATCAACTATAGATCAACCACTACGGACAGTACTGTCAGCACAGGTCAGTCTGTCAACCACACATTCAACTATAGATCAACCACTACGGACAGTACTGTCAGCACAGGGTCAGTCTGTAAACCACACATCAACTATAGATCACAACCACTACGGCAGTACTGTCAGCACAGGTCAGTCTGTCAACCACACATCAACTATAGATCAACCACTACGGACAGTACTGTCAGCACAGGTCAGTCTGTCAACACACATCAACTATAGATCAACCACTACGGACAGTACTGTCAGCACAGGTCAGTCTGTCAAACACATCAACTATAGATCAACCACTACGGACAGTACTGTCAGCACAGGTCCAGTCTGTCAACCACTACATCACAATCTATAGATCAACACTACGGACAGTACTGTCAGCACAGGTCAGTCTGTCAACCACACATTCAAACTATAGATCAACCATACGGACAGTACTGTCAGCACAGGTCAGTCTGTCAACCTACACATCAATATAGATCAACCCCTACGGACAGTACTGTCAGCACAGGTCAGTCTGTCAACCTACACATCAAACTATAGATCAACCAATACGGGACAGTACTGTCCAGCACAGGTCAGTCTGTCAACCACACATCAACTATAGATCAACCACTACGGACCAGTACTGTCAGCACAGGTCAGGCTGTCAACCACACATCAACTATAGATCAACCATACGGACCAGTACTGTCAGCACAGGTCAGTCTGTCAACCACACATCAACTATAGATCAACCACTACGGACAGTACGTCAGCAACAGGTCAGTCTGTCAACCACACATCAACTATAGATCAACCACTACGGACAGTACTGTCAGCACAGGTCAGTCTGTCAACCACACATCAACTATAGATCAACCACTACGGACAGTACTGTCAGCACAGGCAGTCTGTCAACCACACATCAACTATAGATCAACCACTACGGACAGTACGTCAGCACAGGTCAGTCTGTCAACCACACATCAACTATAGATCAACCACTACGGACAGTATGTGTCAGCACAGGTCAGTCTGGTCAACACACATCAACTATAGATCAACCCTACGGACAGTACTGTCAGCAGGTCAGTCTGTCAACCACACATCAACTATAGATCAACCACTACGGACAGTATTGTCAGCACAGGTCAGTCTGTCAACCACACATCAACTATAGATCAACCACTACGGACAGTACTGTCAGCACAGGTCAGTCTGTCAACCACACATCAACTATAGATCAACCACTACGGACAGTATGTCAGCACAGGTCAGTCTGTCAACCAACACAACTATAGATCAACCACTACGGACAGTACTGTCAGCAACAGGTCAGTCTGTCAACCACACCATCAACTATAGATCAACCCACTACGGACTAGTACGTCAGCACAGGTCAGTCTGTCAACCACACATAAAATATAGATCAACCACTACGGACAGTACTGTCAGCACAGGTCAGTTCTGTCAACCACACATCACTATAGATCAACCACTACGGACAGTACTGTCAGCACAGGTCAGTCTGTCAACCCACACATCAACTATAGATCAACCACTACGGCCAGTACTGTCAGCACAGGTCAGTCTGTCAACCACACATCAACTATAGATCAACCACTACGGACAGTACTGTCAGCACAGGTCAGTCTGTCAACCACACATCAACTATAGACAACCACTACGGACAGTACTGTCAGCACAGGTCCGTCTGTCAACCACACATCAACTATAGATCAACCCACTACGGACAGTACTGTCAGCACAGGTCAGTCTGTCAACCACCAATCAACATAGATCAACCACTACGGACAGTACTGTCAGCACAGGTCAGTCTGTCAACCACACATCAAACTATAAATCAACCACTACGGACAGTACTGTCAGCACAGGTCAGTCTGTCAACCACACATCAACTATAGATCAACCACTACGGACAGTACTGTCAGCACAGGTCAGTCTGTCAACCACACATCAACTATAGATCAACCACTACGGGACAGTACTGTCAGCACAGGTCAGTCTGTTAACCTTACATCAACTATAGATCAACCACTACGGACAGTACTGTCAGCACAGGTCAGTCTGTTCAACCACACATAACTATAGATCCAACCACTACGGACAGTACTGTCAGCACAGGTCAGTCTGTCAACCACACATCAACTATAGATCAACCACTACGGACAGTACTGTCAGCACAGGTCAGTCTGTCAACTTTACATCAACTATAGATCAACCACTACGGACAGTACTGTCAGCACAGGTCAGTCTGTCAAACCGTACATCAACTATAGATCAACCACTACGGACAGTACTGTCAGCACAGGTCGTCTGTCAACCACACATCAACTATAGATCAACCACTACGGACAGTTACTGTCAGCAAGGTCAGTCTGTCAACCACACACTCAACTATAAATCAACCACTATGGACAGTACTGTCAGCACAGGTCAGTCTGTCAACCACACATCAACTATAGATCAACCATCTACGGACAGTACTGTCAGCACAGGTCAGTCTGTCAACCACACATCAACTATAGATCAACCACTACGGCCAGTACTGTCAGCACAGGTCAGTCTGTCAACCAACACATCAAACTATAGATCAACCACTACGGACAGTACTGTCAGCCACAGGTCAGTCTGTTCAACTTTACAATCAACTATAGATCAACCACTACGGACAGTACGTGTCAGCACAGGTCAGTCTGTCAACCACACATCAACTATAGATCAACCCACTACGGACAGTACTGTCAGCACAGGTCAGTCTGTCAACACACATTCAACTATAGATCAACCACTACGGACAGTACTGTCAGCACAGGTCAGTCTGTCAACCACACATCAACTATAGATCAACCACTACGGACAGTACTGTCAGCACAGGTCAGTCTGTCAACCACACATCAACTATAGATCAACCACTACGGACAGTACTGTCAGCACAGGTCAGTCTGTTAACTTTACATCAACTATAGATCAACCACTACGGACAGTACTGTCAGCACAGGTCAGTCTGTCAACCACACATCAACTATAAATCAACCACTATGGACAGTAATGTCAGCACAGGTCAGTCTGTTAACCACACATCAACTATAGATCAACCACTACGGACAGTACTGTCAGCACAGGTCAGTCTGTTAACTTTACATCAACTATAGATCAACCACTACGGACAGTACTGTCAGCACAGGTCAGTCTGTCAACCACACATCAACTATAGATCAACCACTACGGACAGTACTGTCAGCACAGGTCAGTCTGTCAACCACACATCAACTATAAATCAAACCACTACAGACAGTACTGTCAGCACAGGTCAGTCTGTCAACCACACATAACTATAGATCAACCACTACGGACAGTACTGTCAGCACAGGTCAAGTCTTGTCAACCACACATCAACTATAGATCAACCACTACCGGGTACAGTACTGTCAGCACAGGTCAGTCTGTCAACCACACATCAACTATAGATCAACACTACGGACAGTACTGTCAGCACAGGTCAGTCTGTCAACTTACATACAACTATAGATCAACCACTACGGACAGTACTGTCAGCACAGGTCAGTCTGTCAACTTACATCAAACTATAGATCAACCACTACGGACAGTACTGTCAGCACAGGTCAGTCTGTCAACTGTACATACAACTATAGATCAACCACTACGGACAGTACTGTCAGCACAGGTCAGTCTGTCAACCTCACATCAACTATAGATCAACCACTACGGACAGTACTGTCAGCACAGGTCAGTCTGTCAGCTGTACATTCAACTATAGATCAACCACTACGGACAGTACTGTCAGCACAGGTCAGTCTGTCAACCACACATCAACTATAGATCAACCACTACGGACAGTACTGTCAGCACAGGTCAGTCTGTCAACCACACATCAACTATAGATCAACCACTACGGACAGTACTGTCAGCACAGGTCAGTCTGTCAACCTCACATCAACTATAGATCAACCACTACGGACAGTACTGTCAGCACAGGTCAGTCTGTCAACCGTACATACAACTATAGATCAACCACTACGGACAGTACTGTCAGCACAGGTCAGTCTGTCAACCACACATCAACTATAGATCAACCACTACGGACAGTACTGTCAGCACAGGTCAGTCTGTCAACCACACATCAACTATAGATCAACCACTACGGACAGTACTGTCAGCACAGGTCAGTCTGTCAACCACACATCAACTGTAGATCAACCACTACGGACAGTACTGTCAGCACAGGTCAGTCTGTCAACCACACATCAACTATAGATCAACCACTACGGACAGTACTGTCAGCACAGGTCAGTCTGTCAACCACACATCAACTATAGATCAACCACTACGGACAGTACTTTCAGCACAGGTCAGTCTGTCAACCACACATCAACTATAGATCAACCACTACGGACAGTACTGTCAGCACAGGTCAGTCTGTCAACCACACATCAACTATAGATCAACCACTACGGACAGTACTGTCAGCACAGGTCAGTCTGTCAACCACACATCAACTATAGATCAACCACTACGGACAGTACTGTCAGCACAGGTCAGTCTGTCAACTTTACATCAACTATAGATCAACCACTACGGACAGTACTGTCAGCACAGGTCAATCTGTCAACCACACATCAACTATAGATCAACCACTACGGACAGTACTGTCAGCACAGGTCAGTCTGTCAACTTTACATCAACTATAGATCAACCACTACGGACAGTACTGTCAGCACAGGTCAGTCTGTCAACCGTACATACAACTATAGATCAACCACTACGGACAGTACTGTCAGCACAGGTCAGTCTGTCAACTTTACATCAACTATAGATCAACCACTACGGGACAGTACTGTCAGCACAGGTCAGTCTGTCAACCACACATCAACTATAGATCAACCAATACGGACAGTACTGTCAGCACAGGTCAGTCTGTCAACCACACATCAACTATAGATCAACCACTACGGACAGTACTGTCAGCACAGGTCAGTCTGTCAACTGTACATACAACTATAGATCAACCACTACGGACAGTACTGTCAGCACAGGTCAGTCTGTCAACTTTACATCAACTATAGATCAACCACTACGGACAGTACTGTCAGCACAGGTCAGTCTGTCAACCACACATCAACTATAGATCAACCACTACGGACAGTACTGTCAGCACAGGTCAGTCTGTCAACCACACATCAACTATAGATCAACCACTACGGACAGTACTGTCAGCACAGGTCAGTCTGTCAACTTTACATCAACTATAGATCAACCACTACGGACAGTACTGTCAGCACAGGTCAGTCTGTCAACCACACATCAACTATAGATCAACCACTACGGACAGTACTGTCAGCACAGGTCAGTCTGTCAACCACACATCAACTATAGATCAACCACTACGGACAGTACTGTCAGCACAGGTCAGTCTGTCAACCACACATCAACTATAGATCAACCACTACGGACAGTACTGTCAGCACAGGTCAGTCTATCAACGTTACATCAACTATAGATCAACCACTACGGACAGTACTGTCAGCACAGGTCAGTCTGTCAACCACACATCAACTATAAATCAACCACTACGGACAGTACTGTCAGCACAGGTCAGTCTGTTAACTTTACATCAACTATATATCAACCACTACAGACAGTACTGTCAGCACAGGTCAGTCTGTTAACTTTACATCAACTATAGATTAACCACTACGGACAGTACTGTCAGCACAGGTCAGTCTGTCAACCACACATCAACTATAGATCAACCACTACGGACAGTACTGTCAGCACAGGTCAGTCTGTCAACTTTACATCAACTATAGATCAACCACTACGGACAGTACTGTCAGCACAGGTCAGTCTGTCAACCACACATCAACTATAGATCAACCACTACGGACATTACTGTCAGCACAGGTCAGTCTGTCAACCACACATCAACTATAGATCAACCACTACGGACAGTACTGTCAGCACAGGTCAGTCTGTTAACTTTACATCAACTATAGATCAACCACTACGGACAGTTACTGTCAGCACAGGTCAGTCTGTCAACCACACATCAACTATAGATCAACCACTACGGACATACTGTCAGCACAGGTCAGTCTGTCAACCCACACATCAACTATAGATCAACCACTACGGACCAGTACTGTCAGCACAGGTCAGTCTGTTTAACTTTACATCAACTATAGATCAACCACTACGGACAGTACTGTCAGCACAGGTCAGTCTGTCAACCACACATCAACTATAGATCAACCACTACGGACAGTACTGTCAGCACAGGTCAGTCTGTCAACCACACATCAACCACTACGGACAGTACTGTCAGCACAGGTCAGTCTGTTAACCACACATCAACTATAGATCAACCACTACGGCCAGTACTGTCAGCACAGGTCAGTCTGTCAACCACACATCAACTATAGATCAACCACTACGGACAGTACTGTCAGCACAGGTCAGTCTGTCAACCACACATCAACTATAGATCAACCACTACGGACAGTACTGTCAGCACAGGTCAGTCTGTCAACCTCACATCAACTATAGATCAACCACTACGGACAGTACTGTCAGCACAGGTCAGTCTGTCAACCGTACATACAACTATAGATCAACCACTACGGACAGTACTGTCAGCACAGGTCAGTCTGTCAACCACACATCAACTATAGATCAACCACTACGGACAGTACTGGTCAGCCACAGGTCAGTCTGTCACCACACATCAACTATAGATCAACCACTACGGGACAGTACTGTCAGCACAGGTCAGTCTGTCAACCACACATCAACTATAGATCAACCCCTACGGACAGTACTGTCAGCACCAGGTCAGTCTGTCAACTTTACATCACTATAGATCAACCACTACGGCCAGTACTGTCAGCACAGGTCAGTCTGTCAACCACAATCAAACTATAGATCAACCACTACGGACAGTACTGTCAGCACAGGTCAGTCTGTCAACCACACATCAACTATAGATAAACCAATACGGACAGTACTGTCAGCACAGGTCAGTCTGTCAACCCACACATCAACTATAGATCAACCACTACGGACAGTACTGTCAGCACAGGTCAGTCTGTCAACCACACATCAACTATAGATCAACCACTACGGACAGTACTGTCAGCACAGGTCAGTCTGTCAACCTCACATCAACTATAGATCAACCACTACGGACAGTACTGTCAGCACAGGTCAGTCTGTCAACCGTACATACAACTATAGATCAACCACTACGGACAGTACTGTCAGCACAGGTCAGTCTGTCAACCACACATCAACTACGGACAGTACTGTCAGCACAGGTCAGTCCTGTCAACCACACATCAACTATAGATCAACCACTACGGACAGTACTGTCAGCACAGGTCAGTCTGTCAACCACACATCAACTATAGATCAACCACTACGGACAGTACTGTCAGCACAGGTCAGTCTGTCAACTTTACATCAACTATAGATCAACCACTACGGCCAGTACTGTCAGCACAGGTCAGTCTGTCAACCACACATCAACTATAGATCAACCACTACGGACAGTACTGTCAGCACAGGTCAGTCTGTCAACCACACATCAACTATAGATCAACCACTACGGACAGTACTGTCAGCACAGGTCAGTCTGTCAACCACACATCAACTATAGATCAACCACTACGGACAGTACTGTCAGCACAGGTCAGTCTGTCAACCACACATCAACTATAGATCAACCACTACGGACAGTACTGTCAGCACAGGTCAGTCTGTCAACCACACATCAACTATAGATCAACCACTACGGACAGTACTGTCAGCACAGGTCAGTCTGTCAACTTTACATCAACTATAGATCAACCACTACGGACAGTACTGTCAGCACAGGTCAGTGAGTCAACCACACATCAACTATAGATCAACCACTACGGACAGTACTGTCAGCACAGGTCAGTCTGTCAACCACACATCAACTATAGATCAACCACTACGGACAGTACTGTCAGCAGAGGTCAGTGAGTCAACCACACATCAACTATAAATCAACGAGCTATTAACATATTATACATCTGTGACTGTGAAGACGTTAGATGACTGAACCCCGGCAATATGACAGAATTCCCGAATGTCTCTCTTGTGTTTCTAATGTCGGTAACGGTACACCGCAGCAGTGCCTGAGGCTGAAGCAGGGTTGAGACAGCAGGGCAGCAGTGTTCGGCGGTGCTCTGCTCTGTCAAAGTGACTTTTGTCGGCTGTCCCCCCCCCCCACACACACACATATGCCCTAATCCACAGGAGAGGATAGAGAAGACTTAGGTTTATCTGTGATGATAAAACACAGTGTATATCTGTGACCCGGGCATCACCCCCGCCCCCATGTGAAATCCCTCCCAGCTTTAGGTGTCAGATCTTTCCTGTCCCTTTCATCTGGGTACTGTGATGTGCTCTGGGATGTACACTGTGGCCTATATAGCAGACAGGGGGTGGAACTGAAAACAACTGCCACTTTTAAAGGTCCTGCAGTCAGCATGCCAATTGCATGCTCCCTCAAAACTTGAGACATGTGTGGCATTGTGTTGTGTGACAAAACACAACACAAGGCACATTTTAGAGGGGCCTTTTATTGTCCCCAGCACAATGTGCACCTGTGTAATGATCACGCTGTTTAATCAGATTCTTGATATGCCACACCTGTCAGGTGGATGGATTATCTTGGCAAAGGAGAAATACTCACTAACAGGGATGTCATTTGTTTTGAGAAATAAGCTTTTTGTGCGTATGGAACATTTCTGGGATCTTTTATTTCAGCTCGTGAAACATGGGACCAACACTTTACATGTTGCATTTATATTTTTGGTCAGTATCTATACAAAACACAGGAAAATCACATTTTTGACTGCATTGGGCCTTTAACATTTGTGTCTGCGTGTGTGTGTGTGTTTCACTGTGTTTGTGTGTTTCACTGTGTGTGTGTTTGTGCGTGCGGTGTGTGTGTGTAGGATTGACCACCAGTGTCCACGTGGTTGGTGGGGCTCTCCAACATGTGGGCCCTGCCACTGTGACGCCAGTAAAGGATTGGACCCCGACTGCAACAAGACCAACGGCCAATGCCACTGCAAGGTGACTTGCTCGCTGTGACACACACACTCCGCTCATATCAGCAGTAACTACTCTTACTGCTAATCAACTCATATCGTAACCCCCCCAGGCACTGATCCATGCTCTTTACATACCTCAGCAGACCTATCATCGCCCTTACCTACTGTTTTCTAATCAACTCCGAGCTGTAACCCCGGGCCTAACCCGTAATCCCTGTTTGTGACCTTAGTCTCTAATCCTTGATACTGATCCTAGCTCTAAGCCGACGATGTTGTCAAACAAGCACTATTTTAAGAGGCATCATCAGCAGCTTCCTCGTGTTAACCTGAACACACCCCATTAGCCTTTAACCCTCTTAACGCCAACGGACACCCCCTTATCCGTCATACCCCCTCCACACTGCGACCCCCATCTTAAATCCTTTCTCAAGAACAGGAAAGAAGTGTCGTTGGCTTTCGGTAGCGCCGTTTCTTAACAACGGTAGTTTTCAATGCGTTTTTTCTTTTAAGTTTTTCTCACATAATTCAAGTGGTGAATTGCTCTTTTATGCGATTTTATGTGCTATGTGCTGGTATTCCGAAATGCTCACCTGACAATATTTTTGTGTTTGTCTGTCCACGTCTCTGTGTCTCCCTCTTTCTCTCTTTTCTGTGTGTGTGTGTCTGTTTACACGTTCTTCACTCTCTTTTCTGTGTGTGTGTGTCTGTTTACACGTTCTTCACTCTCTTTTCTGTGTGTGTGTGTCTGTTTACACGTTCTTCACTCTCTTTTTATCATATAAATGTGTCTGTATGTTTGAGCGTTTCTGTGTTTGTCTTTCTGTGGTCGATGTAAATGTTTATGTAAATGAATATGTAAATATCTATGTAAATGAACATGTAAATGTAAATGTCTATGCCTGTGTATGTCTGTGACTTTTCTTTGTCTGTCCTTTGTGTCTATTTGGATGTGCTTGTCTTTGGTCTGAATGTGTATGTGTCTGGGTGTCTATGTGTATCTGTGACCTGTTTGTCTCTATCTCTTTGCGTGTGTCTGTGTGTGTGTGTGTGTGTGTGTGTGTGTGTGTCTGTCTTTGTATGTGTGTGTCTGTCTTTATGTGTGTGTCTCTGTCTGTCTGTCTGTCTGTCGGTGTGTCTCTGTCTGTGTGTGTGTCTTTGTGTGTGTGTCTCTGTCTGTTTGTGTGTCTATGTCTGTGTGTGTGTGTGTGTGTGTCTGTCTCTGTCTGTATGTGTGTCTATGTCTGTGTGTGTGTGTGTGTGTGTGTGTGTGTGTGTGTGTCTGTATGTGTGTCTATGTCTGTGTGTGTGTGTGTCTCTGTCTGTATGTGTGTCTATGTCTGTGTGTGTGTGTGTGTCTGTCTCTGTCTGTACGTGTGTCTATGTCTGTGTGTCTGTGTGTGTGTGTGTCTCTGTCTGTATGTGTGTCTCTCTGTGTGTGTATATATATGTGTGTGTGTCAGGAGTTCCACTACCGCCCGCGGGGCAGTGACTCCTGCCTGCCGTGTGACTGCTACCCTGTGGGCTCCTTCTCCCGGTCATGTGACCCAGAGAGTGGCCAGTGCCCGTGTCGGGCTGGCGTGATTGGTCGACAGTGCAACATGTGCGACAACCCCTTTGCCGAGGTCACACAGACGGGCTGCGACGGTAAGACAGCGGGATTCCTCTCCTCCTACCTGTGATCTTCTCTCACATCTTCTCTGTGCTTCCTGGTTCTCTGATTCCCTTATTCTCCTGTAATGACTCTCTGTTTGCCCCTCTGTCTCTCTCTGTGTTAAGTCATTTATGACGGCTGTCTAAGACCATCACCCTGGGGATCTGGTGGCCCAGGACTAAGTTCAACCTGCCAGCAGCCGTACCTTGTCCTAAAGGATCTGTGGGTCAGTCCCTCAACCTTCTCCACAATCACTGTAGTTAACAGGATATCTGTAGATATTATAATTCCTGAGTCTTCCAAAGAAGAAAGATGATAGCAACTCTCATAAAGACTCAGGATCTACAAAGACGATTCCCAGATAAACACCCCATTCCTTTGAAAGCTAGTATAGAGTTTGTTGTTTTTAGTGTTGTGGATGTGTTATACAGGTGTTAGTATGTACAGTATCTGACTGTGTCTGTTCTCTCCAGGTGCTGCTATCAGACACTGTGACGTAGAAAGGGGCTGGCTGGAGCCGGATCTCTACAACTGTACCTCTCCTCCCTTTGTGGAGCTCAATGCAGCGGTACAAATACTCTGCTACCCAATTGCTCATGCTGATCGGAACTCTAAAGGATGGAATGGTGTCTAATAAAGTGTGTGTGTGTGTGTGTAGCTGGAGGCGGTGGAGCGGAACGAGACAGAGCTCAGCACCATCATCGAGAAGAAACTGGCCCACCAGCTCCGTGATGTCACTGAAGCCACACCCCGTCTCTATGGCAATGACCTCCAGATTGCAGAGCGGCTACTGTCCCGCCTGTTGACCTTTGAGAGTCTGCAGACAGGCTTCGGCCTGACCGCCACCCAGGACGCACACTTCAACGAGGTGAGGGTTGCCCGGCAACGTGCTCGTAAAACACTTCATTTGAGTTTGGAAAATGTAGTTTTATTAGACTCTGTCTGTCTGTCTGTCTGTCTATCTGTCTGTCCTGTCTGTGTGTTTTATGATCTGAATCTGATCTTGGCTCTGATCTAATCTCATGCGATGTGTTTCCACCTCACCAACTGTGCAATTAACGTTGTCTGCTTCGCCTTTTGTCCCTGTGCTCCCTTTACCTCAAACTCCTTCCTTCCTCCTTCCTTCCTTCCTTCCTTCCTTCCTTCCTTCCTTCCTTCCTTCCTTCCTTCCTTCCTTCCTTCCTTCCTTCCTTCCTTCCTTCCTTCCTTCCTTCCTTCCTTCCTTCCCTCCCACTCTCTCTTTATCCCTCCTCTCTCCTGCCGGCTCATGCTTTTGTCCTACCTTCTGCTACCTGTCTCAATCTCACTTCTTCTCTCCCTCCCCCTCTCCCTCTCCCTCCCCCTCTCCTCC
Source organism: Salmo trutta (assembly GCF_901001165.1). Classification (NCBI taxonomy): domain Eukaryota; kingdom Metazoa; phylum Chordata; class Actinopteri; order Salmoniformes; family Salmonidae; genus Salmo; species Salmo trutta. The sequence continues at coordinate 40,842,247 of NC_042984.1, read as the reverse complement.
TCTCTCCCTCTCCCTCCCCCTCTCTGTCTCCAGAATGTTCTGCGGGGCTGCAGTGCGGTGCTGGGACCAGACAGTGCATGGTTGTGGCGGGCCCAGAGCCAGGTCCAGGGAGGGGCAGGGGGGCTGGCTGACCTGCTGGAGCAGTATGCCCAGACTCTGGCCCAGAACATGAAGCTCACCTACCTGAACCCAGTGGCCCTGGTTGCCCCCAACATCGGTGAGTCACCTCCCCCCAGGGAGCAACAGGCTGCTCTCTTTCCCTTTTTATGTGGTCTGCTCAGTACATCGTGTCAACTAAGGTCTAACTCACTGTATTGAGTACTTGTTCCTCGTTTATTTGCAAGGTCAAGTGGTCAGTCCATGCAAGTGTGTAGGCCGCCTGGTCCATTTTCTGTGTAAAAAGGAAAGCGAAAACCCTGTGAACAGCAGTGTGTCTACATCCAAGTTCTGGTTTTGGCAGGAACAACTAAGTATCCACAACAAGTGTAAAACCGTACACTGATGACAGACGACTTTGACTTGAATTATTGTTTGACATATTTTTGGCAACGTAGAGCGTAAACAGACAAC